>NC_092168.1:23008433-23038433 GCF_045791955.1 Oncorhynchus clarkii lewisi | reverse complement strand
TAAAGCAAGGCTCTCAAAAGAATACGTGTTGTATTGTGTTAAATGTTTTTACTTTTGAATGAAACATCTGTCTTGCTTAGGATCACTAGGTGAAGTCCACAGGACTGAAAATCGATGAATGCAACAACCATGTCTCTGTCACTAACAAATACAGTCATTGGTGGTAGCCATAAGAATCTCCGTTGGTTCTTTAGCCCTAAGTGAATGATGCATGATAGAGAATTGAGACGTTACAGTTTTTGGGGTCCAAACTTCCCGTCAGGTCCTGGGGAATGTGAAGGGTTTGGTGGATTAAACATGACTGCTCAAACATTGGCTGGTTATGAGCTGTGTGTGTATGTGTGCGTGTGTGTGTGTGTGTGTGTGTGTGTGTGTGTGTGTGTGTGTGTGTGTGTGTGTGTGTGTGTGTGTGTCTGGCCTGCACTGGGGGGATTACAGTAGATTTACAAGGCCCAGTAACAATGCGGAGGCCTGCACCCACCCCAGGGACCCAGACTCAATCACTATCACAATACTACTCTGCTAATTCCTATTAGAACCTGCTACTGCTGCAGCAGAGGGAGAATGGAAAGAGGGGAGAGGGAAGGGGAGAGGGAAAGGGAGAGTGGTAAGGGGAGAGAGGGGAGAGGGAAGGGGAGAGGGAAAGAGAGAGTGGGAAGAGGGGAGAGGGAAAGAGGGGAGAGGGAAGGGGAGAGGGAAAGAGAGAGTGGGAAGGGGAGAGAGGGGAGAGGGAAAGAGAGAGTGGGAAGAGGGGAGAGGGAACGAGAGAGTGGGAAGAGGGAAGAGGGAAAGAGAGAGTGGGGAGAGAGGAGAGGGAAAGAGGGGAGAGAGAAGGGGAAAGGGAACGAGAGAGTGGGAAGAGGGGAGAGGGAAAGAGGGGAGAGAGAAGGGGAAAGGGAACGAGAGAGTGGGAAGAGGGGAGAGGGAAAGAGAGAGTGGGGAGAGGGAAAGAGAGAGTGGGGAGAGGGAAAGAGAGAGTGGGAAGAGGGAAAGAGGGGGGAGGGGAGAGGGAAAGAGAGAGTGGGGAGAGGGAAAGAGAGAGTGGGAAGAGGGGAGAGGGAAAGAGAGAGTGGGAAGAGGGGAGAGGGAAAGAGAGAGTGGGGAGAGAGAGAGATGAGACTGTAATTAAGTAGGGGTTTGTACTTTGTTAAGCGTGCATGTGTGTGCGTGTCTATTCCCATCTTGAGCAGTGTAAAATGGCGGGTGTATTTTAGTGGCGGTCAGATAGTTTGTATTTTAAGAGCCCACCAAGAGACCAATGTCTCTAAGACAGACAGACAGACAGACAGACAGACAGACAGACAGACAGACAGACAGACACCCAGAGACCCATGACTCCCAGACAGACAGACAGACAGACAGACAGACAGACAGACAGACAGACAGACAGACAGACAGACAGAGACCCATGACTCCCAGACAGACAGACAGACAGTCAGACAGACAGACAGACAGACAGACAGACAGACAGACAGACAGACAGACAGACAGACAGACAGACAGACAGAGACCCATGACTCCCAGACAGACAGACAGACAGACAGACAGACAGACAGACAGACAGACAGACAGACAGACAGAGACCCATGACTCCCAGACAGACAGACAGACAGACAGACAGACAGACAGACAGACAGACACCCACCCAGAGACCCATTACTCTCAGACAGACAGACAGACAGACACCATGCTGCTGCTGCTTATCGGAACAGCCATCACTAATTGAGGAAACCCGGAGATAAAGGGGACTGTTTTAAATCCTCGCTAGGAGGTAATCGGCCCAGTTTGCTGCTGAATAAAATGGAGGAGTTAATTCATAGTGCCTTCATGGGCAATGAGATAGAGATCTTTGGGTGGGTTGGGTGTGTGTTGGGGGTTGCTTTGCTACATTTGTGTATGTAATTATGTATATGTGTAAACACACGCACGCACACACAAACACACACACACACACACACACACATGCAAACACAAATATTAATTTTGAAGACAGATTTAATTGGACTGAGAATCAGGGACGAGAATCTACATCTGTATAAATATTTAAGGGATTGCTATGGGCTGCACACACACACACACACACACACACACACACACACACACACACACACACACACACACACACACACACACACACACACACACACACACACACACACACACACACTCTCTCTCTCACTCACACAGTCTACTTCAACTAACCTTGTGGGGACACACCATTCAGTCCCATTCAAAATCCTGTTTTCCCTGAACCCTAACTCTAACCCTTACCCTAACTCTAACCCCAAAACCTTACCTTAACCCTAACCCTAGCTCCTAACCCTAACACTTACCCTAGCTGCTAACCTAAAAACCTTACCTTAACCCTAACCCTAGCTCCTAACCCTCACACTTACCCTAGCTCCTAACCTAAAAACCTTACCTTAACCCTAACCCTAGCTCCTAACCCTAATACTTACCCTAGTTGCTAACCTAAAAACCTTACCTTAACCCTAACCCTAGCTCCTAACCCTCACACTTACCCTAGCTCCTAATCTAAAAACCTTACCTTAACCCTAACTATAGCTCCTAACCCTAACACTTACCCTAGCTCCTAACCCAAAATCCTTACCTTAACCCTAACCCTAGGTCGTAAACCTTACCCTAGCTCCTAAACCTAGCCCTAATCCTAATTCTAACCCTAACACTAAGTCTAACCTTAACCCTAAACCACCTAGAAATAGCATTTGACCTTGTGGGGACAAAAAAAATGTCCCTAGTTGGTCCAATTTTTGTTTGTTTGGTATTCTTATGGAGAATTCTGGTCAGCACGACTATCGTTAAACACATCCACACACACACACACTTGCACATGCACACACTCTGTTTGGGTTCCACTAATAAAGGGGATCTATTGGCCTGGCACACAGTCACTTGATGACTCCATTTTGGTTAGATTCTAATACACACACAGACACATACACACAGACAGACCCTTTGAACTGGGGCGCTAGCTATGGTAATGGGAATAATGTGAACTGCATTATTAAACAGCCCAGATCCATTATACTCTTCTTAATTGAAAATGTTCTTCCATGTTCGTCACACGCTCACTGACTCCCCTCTCTCTCTCTCTCTCTCTCTCTCACACACACACACACACACACACACACACACACACACACACACACACACACACACACACACACACACACAGTGTTTGTGAGGAAGTAGGCTGACTCCACTGAAGTGTTTGTCTGCTTTGTTCTGTTATTTCCATTTTCATTTCCTCCTTTGTTGTACGGATGCTGTGTTTGTGTGTGTTTGTGTGTGTTTGTGTGTGTTTGTGTGTGCGTGGATGCGTCTGTGTGTGTTGCAGAGCAGTGTGTACCGCGTAAGAGCCCTCTCCTAATGGACCTCTGACCCCTATAACACTCACTGACTTTCACTAACACAACACAACACCACACAATACTACACTGCACAACACCACACTACACTACACTACACTGCACAACACCACACAACACTACACAACACTACACTGCACAACACAACACCACACAATACAACATTACACTGCACAACACAACACCACACAACACTACACTACACTGCACAACACAACACCACACTACACTGCACAACACCACACAACACTACACTGCACAACACCACACAACACTACACAACACTACACTGCACAACACAACACCACACAACACTACACTACACTGCACAACACAACACCACACTACACTGCACAACACCACACAACACTACACTGCACAACACCACACAACACTACACAACACTACACTGCACAACACAACACAACACTACACTGCACAACACCACACAACACTACACTGCACAACACCACACAACACTACACTGCACAACACCACACAACACTACACAACACTACACTGCACAACACAACACAACACTACACTGCACAACACCACACAACACTACACAACACTACACAACACTACCCTGCACAACACAACACCACACTACACTGCACAACACCACACAACACTACACTGCACAACACAACACCACACTACACTGCACAACACCACACAACACTACACTGCACAACACCACACAACACTACACAACACTACACTGCACAACACAACACAACACTACACTGCACAACACTACACAACACTACACAACACTACACTGCACAACACAACACAACACTACACTGCACAACACCACGCAACACTGCACAACACCACACAACACTACCCTGCACAACAGAACACTACACTGCACAACACCACACTACACTACACTGCACAACACAACACAACACTACACTGCACAACACAACACAACACTACACTGCACAACACCACACAACACAACACAACACTACACTGCACAACACCACACAACACTACACAACACTACACTGCACAACACCACACAACACAACACAACACTACACTGCACAACACCACACAACACTACACAACACTACACAACACTACACTACACAACACAACACCACACAATACAACATTACACTGCACAACACCACACTACACTACCCTGCACAACAGAACACTACACTGCACAACACCACACTACACTACACTGCACAACAGAACACTACACTGCACAACACCACACTACACTACACTGCACAACACCACACAACATTACACTGCACAACACCACACAACACTACACTGCACAACACCACACAACACTACCCTGCACAACAGAACACTACACTGCACAACACAACACCACACTACACTGCACAACACCACACAACACTACACTGCACAACACCACACAACACTACCCTGCACAACAGAACACTACACTACACCACACAACACCACACTACACTACACTACACTACACTACACTATTAACCACTACAATCCACTACAGAACACAACACAGCATAAATCAAAACAGACAGAGAAATGAGAGGGGAAAGAGAGAAAGATAGAGTGAGAGGATAAAGGAGAGAAGAGAGAGGGTAGAGTGGAGAAAGAGAAGAGAGAGGGTAGAGTGGAGAAAGAGAAGAGAGAGGGTAGAGTGGAGAAAGAGAAGAGAGAGGGTAGAGTGGAGAAAGAGAAGAGAGAGGGTAGAGTGGAGAAAGAGAGGAGAGAAGAGAATGGAGCTCAGTAATGTATGATTATACGTGGTTTTGTGTGTGTGTGTGTGTGTGTGTGTGTGTGTGTGTGTGTGTGTGTGTGTGTGTGTGTGTGTGTGTGTGTGTGTGTGTGTGTGTGTGTGTGTGTGTGTGTGTGTGTGTGTCCCATCCGGTGAGTATCCTTGCATGCTGTGGACAGTGGTGTCCTTAGCTCCAGTGTGTTAGCCCAGGCTCTGACAATACTGGGGCTGTCCTTGTAGTTACTGGCTGGATGAACAGGTCACTCACTAACTCTTACTGTCATCTCTCTGTCTTTCTCTCTCTTGCCCTCTGTCTATCTCTCTCTCTCTCCCTACCCCCCCCCCCCGTCTCTTCCTCTATCTCTCCCTCTAACTCCCCCTCTCTCTCTCCCTAACTCCACCTATCTTCCTCTATCTCTTCCTCTATCTCTCTCTCTAACTCCCCCTCTATCTCTCCCTCTATCTCTCTCAATTCAATTCAAGGGCTTAATTGGCATGGGAAACATGTGTTAACATTGCCAAAGCAAGTGAGGTAGATAATATATAAAGTGAATATATAAAGTGAAATAAACAATAAAAATTAACAGTAAACATTACACATAGAGAAGTTTCAAAACAATAAAGACATTACAGATGTCATATTATATATATACAGTGTTTTAACAATGTACAAATGATTAAAGGACACAAGATAAAATAAATAAGCATAAATATGGGTTGTATTTACAATGGTGTTTGTTCTTCACTGGTTGCCCTTTTCTCATGGCAACAGGTCACAAATCTTGCTGCTGTGATGGCACACTGTGGAATTTTACCCAGTAGATATGGGTTTGGATTTGTTTTCAAATTATTTTCTCTCTCTAACTCCCCCTCTCACTCAATCTCCCTCTCTCTCTCTAGCTAACTCCCCCCTATCTTCCTCTATCTCTCTCTCTCTCCCTCTATCTATCTCTCTCTCCCTCTATCTCTCTCTCCCTAACCCCCACCCTCTATCTCTTTCTCCCTCTATCTCTCTCTCCCTCTCTCTCTCTCCCTAACTCCCAGCTATCTTCCTCTATCTCTTTCTCTCTCTCCCTCTATCTCTCTCTCCCTCTATCTCTCTCCCTCTATCTATCTCTCTCTCCCTCTATCTCTCTCCCTCTATCTCTCTCCCTCTATCTCTCTCTCCCTAAGCCCCACCCTCTATCTCTTTCTCCCTCTATCTCTCTCTCCCTAACTCCCACCCTCTATCTCTCTCCCTCTCTCTCTCTCTCTCTCCCTAACTCCCACCCTCTAACTCTTTCTCCCTCTATCTCTCTCTCCCTAACTCCCACCCTCTATCTCTCTCTCCCTCTCTCTCTCTACCTAACCCCCACCCTCTATCTCTTTCTCCTTCTATCTCTCTCTCCCTAACTCCCACCCTCTATCTCTCTCTCCCTCTATCTCTCTTTCCCTCTATCTCTCTCTCCCTCTATCGCTCTCTCCCTATCTCCCACCCTCTATCTCTCTCTCCCTCTATCTCTCTCTCCCTCTATATATCTCTCTCTCTCTATCTATCTCTCTCACCCTCTATCTCTCTCTCTCCCTCTATCTCTCTCTCTCTCCCTCTATCTCTCTCTCCCTAACTCCCACCCTCTATCTCTCTCTCCATCTCTCTCTCTCTCTCTCCCTCTATCTATCTCTCTCTTTCTCTATCTATCTCTCTCACCCTCTATCTCTCTCTCTCTCCCTCTATCTCTCTCTCCCTAACCCCCTCCCTCTATCTCTCTCTCCCTAACTCCCACCCTCTATCTCCCTCAATCTCTCTCTCCCTCTATCTCTCCCTCCCTAACTCCCACCCTCTATCTCTCTCCCTCTATCTCTATCTCTCTCACCCCCTCTCTCTCTCTCTCTCTCTCACCCTCTATCTATCTCTCTCACCCTCTATCTATCTCTCTCACCCTCTATCTCTCACTCCCTCTAACTCCCACCCTCTCTCTCTCTCCCTCTATCTCTCTCACCCTCTATCTATCTCTCTCTCCCTCTATCTATCTCTCTCTCTCTCCCTAACTCCCACCCTCTCTCTTTCTCCCGCCGATGGTTTGGATTCGGTAATGGATGAGTGCATAAATTCCCTCTCGAAGAGTGACTAGAGGATTGAGGGAAAGAAACAGAAAGATCAACATTTCCTTAACCTACTGTACATAAAATCCATGTTATTCACTCGTGTGTTTCAAATGACAAAGTAATGGTAACTACAATATGACACATTGTACATCATTACGAATGCCATTTAGCTCTGCTATGTAGCAGTGCATTTTGTTCCATGAAATACACTGAGTACAAAACAGTAAGAACACCTGCTCTTTCCATGACATAGACAAGGGGTGAAAGTAAGCTGGTACTGTTAAACATGAGCTTATTGCAATTAGTACAACGTGCCCAAAAAACTACAGGCAAAATGATTGAACATTACTGCATGAAATATTGACTGGAAACCGGGTGGAAACGCTCCAATTTGCGTTTTGGTTGGAGGAGAACACTTACATTTTTGTCAAGGCAGAGCTGAGTGGCCGAGGAGACAGCGGAGCTCGTGGACAACAGTGGATGCATCAATTCAGGCTACAAGTGTAAGCCTAATTACAACCGCAGAATGCCATTACAGTACACCTAGGTGTTTTTGTGACCCATGTCTCTTTCCATTCATCCAACTGCAGGTGCACAGGGTAGCCTACAGGAGTGCCTTTGTTAGGTGATTGTTTGACAATCAGATGAAAACTGGTTGTGTTTATGCCACATTAAAAAGCATAGGCAGCATGTCCATAAGGCAAGGGGAAGCTTTCCCCAAAGTAAATTGAATTAAATTGCAAAAATTATATAGCCTAATTAGCATACTCCTGTTTATACAGAATTGAATAAAATCATTTCAAATAGGGTACTACACAGAGGATCATTAGCTTCTTTTTTTAAAAAGTTGTGGATTGTTTTAAATTGCATTGCCTACAGTCAGAAGGGCCCACAATTTGGGCAGCGCGTGCTGCAAATACCAAGTAGACGATTGTTGAGTTTCGACTGTCAGTGAAAAGCAGAGAGACCCAGTCAGTGTGCATATTACCTGTCTTTATCATTGGGTCAGTGTGCATATTACCTGTCTTTATCATTGGGTCAGTGTGCATATTACCTATCTTTATCATTGGGTCAGTGTGCATATTACCTGTCTTTATCATTGGGTCAGTGTGCATATTACCTATCTTTATCATTGGGTCAGTGTGCATATTACCTGTCTTTATCATTGGGTCAGTGTGCATATTACCTGTCTTTATCATTGGGTCAGTGTGCATATTACCTATCTTTATCATTGGGTCAGTGTGCATATTACCTGTCTTTATCATTGGGTCAGTGTGCATATTACCTGTCTTATCATTGGGTCAGTGACACTTTTGTTTGTTTTTGGACAATCATTTCCTCCTCCAGGAGGACATCATATTGTATTTGTGTCTCCCCTTTTCTTAGGCCAATTATATTGATCAGACAACATCATTTGTATTGATCTGTTTGTCAGTTTCAGCAGAGTAGGCTAGCCTGTAATCTTTGTAGTATAAAAAGTGTCCCATACCTGTAAGAAATTAAATCTACTTTCACCCCTGACATAGACTGACCAGATGAAAGCTATGATCCCTTATTGATGTCACTTGTTAAATCACCATGGGCATCCTTGTGGAACGCTTTCGACACCTTGTAGAGTCCATGGCCTGACGAATTGAGGCTGTTCTGAGGGCCAAAGCAGGGAGATGCAACTCAGTATTAGGAAGGTGTTCCTAATGTTCTGTACACTCAGTGTGTGTAACGTGTGTAACTGCAGGGTGACAGGTAGCCTAGCAGTTACAGTTCAAATCCCCGAGCCGACAAGGTGAAAAATATGTTGATGTGCCCTCCGAGGGGGTCTCAGGGGGAGTTGTGATATTCAAAAATCACATTTCCAATTCACACATGAAATAGGACAAATATAAGTACCCACCAAATTATTATTATGGATTTCATTCAGACCTACAAGGGAGATGTCTGTAGAGCTTTTGACGTAGGTGTTGTTGTTCATATCTGGTGGTCTCTATAGCATGATGCTGCAACCCATGGCTTCCTGGCACACGAGCTGCTCAACACATTTCAGCACCATGGACAGTTCACCCACTCACAAACAGCTTTTAGTACCATGGACAGCACTAATACTCTCTAATAGACACCAGACTGCTCTGATGACGTGCTCTGTTTTAGCACATTCAATAAGTCTGTCTTCTACATGTTTTATACCCATACTAATGACATGTTCTCTCTCTTTCCTCTCTTCCATAATGCTGTGGATGATGGATCCCTTTCTCCTCTTCCTCTCCTCTGCTTCTTTCCTCATTCAGGTACGTAAAGGTCTTTTTTTGTTGATTTTACTAATTGATTGGTTGATTGTCAAGACAGGCACCCGAGACCATGTGATTTAATACGACTAAGATGACAAAAGAGAGCTACTGTGTTATTACTGCAATGCAGGATCCATTGAATTGAGCCTTCTGTTTCAGCGTGTCTGTGCGTTTGTGTGTGTGTGTGTATCAGTGTGTGTGTATCACCGTGTGTGGGTGTCAGTGTGTGACTGTGTACCTGAGAGTGCTGCGGTGCCGTAGTAGTGTAGGAGGTGTGTGAGTATAGACCCATCACACTCTCCTCTCCCAGGCAATGAGAGGGTGCCACGGTGACCAGTCACAGTTTAGCTTGGGGTGGGGCTGTGAGATCCTGTATGGCCCACGTGGTAGAGCATGGCGCTACCACCACCAGGGTAGTGTGTTTGATTCCCGGGGCCACCCATACGTAAAATGTATTCACAAATAAATGGCTTATAATATTATATACTGAACAAAAAAATGCAAATTGTAAAGTGTTGGTCCCATTACTTCAGGAGTGGAAATAAAAGATCCCATATGCACAAAAAGCTTATTCCTCTCCTTTGCCAAGATAATCCATCCACCTGACAGGTGTGGCACATCAAGAAGCTGATTAAACCGCAGTGCTAGAGGCGTCACTACAGAGCCGAGTTCGATCCCAGGCCGTGTTGCAGCCGGCCGTGACCGAGAGACCCATGAGGCGGCACACAATTGGCCCAGCGTCACCCGGGTTAGGGGAGGGTTTGGACGGCTGGGATGTCCCTGTCCCCTCGCGCTCTAGCGACTCCTTTTTATGTCTGGGCGCATGCGCGATGACTTCGGTTGCCAGCTGTGGGGTGTTTCCTCTGACACATTGGTGCGGCTGGCTTCCGGGTTAAGCGGGCATTGTGTCAAGAAGCAGTGTGGCTTGGCAGGGTCGTGTTTTTCAGAGGACGCATGGCTCTCGACCTTTGCCTCTCTCCGTAAGGGACTTGCAGCGATGGGACAAGACTGTAACTACCATTTGGATATCACGAAATTGGGGAGAAGAAGGGGTAAAAAGTACAAACAAATGAAATAAACAGCATGATCATTACATAGGTGCAGCGTGTGCTGCGGACAATGAAAGGCCATTTTAAAATGTGCAGTTTTGTCACACAACACAATGCCACAGATGTCTCAAGTTTTATGAAGGAGAGTACAATTGGCATGCTGACTGCAGGAATGTCCACCAGAGCTGTTGCCAGTGAATCTAATGTTAATTTCTCTACCATAAGCCACCTCTAACATTGTTTTAGAGAATTTGGCAGTACGTCCAACCAGCCTCACAACCGCAGAACACGTGTAAGGCATCATGTGGACGAGCGGTTTGATATTGTGAACAGAGTGCCTCATGGTGGGGTCATGGAAAGGGCAGGTGTAAGCTAAAGACCACAAACACAATTGCATTTATCGCTGACAATTTAAATGCACAGAAATATAGGGATGAGATCCTGAGGCCCATTGTCGTGCCATTCATCCGCCGCCATCACCTCATGTTTCAGCATGGTAATTTCAGCATGTCGCAAAGATCTGTACACAATTCCTGAAAGCTGAAAATGTCCCAGTTCTTCCATGGTCTGCATACTCACCAGACATGTCACGCATTGATGCTCTGGCTTGATGTGTACGTCAGCATGTTCCAGTTCCCGCCAATATCCTACAACTTCGCACACCAATTGAAGAGGATTGGGACTTAGGTCCACAGGCCACAACCAACAGCAGAGAATGTGTTGCGCTGCATGAGGCAAATGATGGTCAGACCAGATACTGACTTGTTTTCTGATCCACGCCCCTACCTTTTTTTTTAAGGTATCTGTGACCAACAGATGCATATCTGTATTCCCAGTGAAATCCATAGATCAGGGCCTCATGAATTTATTTCCTTTGATGGATTATATGAACCTTAACTCTTTGTAAATGCTTTTTTGTTCAGTATAGTATTATATTATTATTATATTGTTATTCTATTACTCTATTGTTCTATTCTGTTATTATATTATATATTATTATTATATTGTTATTCTATTACTCTATTGTTCTATTCTGTTATTATATTATATATTATTATTATATTGTTATTATACTGTTATTATATATATAAGCAGTAAGGCCCAAGGGGGTGTGGTATATGGCCAATATACGACGGCTAGGGGCTGTTCTTCAGCACGACGCAACGCGGAGTGCCTGGACACAGCCCTTAGCCATGGTATATTGGCAATATACCACAAACCCCCGAGGTGCCTTATTGTATTATAAACTGGTTACCAACGTAATTAGAGTAGTAAAAATAAATGTTTTGTCTTACCTGTGGTATATGGTCTGATATACCATGGCTGTCAGCCAATCAGCATTCAGGGCTTGAACCAACCAGTTTATAATATATATTAGATCCCTCTCCTGATATCAGCATCAGCGAGTTTACCCTTATGAACAGATCTAGGATCAGCTTACTCTCCCTAAATACAAGTCTCCTCCTCTTCTCTCCTCCTTTTCTCTCCTCCTCTCCTCCTCTAGAAGGAAGGTGCTCTTCACCCCACCATCCTCTCTCGTCTCCACTCCTTTCTTTCACATCCTCTCCTCTCATCTTCCTTAGCGTTTTAATGTTCATTGTATGTGTGTATCCTGAGTGTCTCTGTGCTGTGTGTGATTGTGGTGCTGACCGGTCAGCCTGCTAATCTCCCTCAGTAGCATACAACGCACTGGGAAATGTCCTCTCAACATTCTGGAGTGTGTTTCCACTCATGCTAGGATCCATAGCCTCTAATTTGACAAATCATTATCACCCCAGCTCTTCACACACACACACGCACGCACACAGAAGCACACAGAAAGCACACACTAATACAACACAGGTAGTATACAAACAGTCCATACGGAAAGTATTCAGACCCCTTTACTTTTTCCACATTTTGTTACGTTACAGTCTTGTTCTAAAATGTATTAAATCGTTTTTTCCGCTCATCAATCTACAAACATTAACTCATAATGACAAAGGAAAAATAGGTTTTTAGAATTTTTTTATTTATTTTGTATTTTTATTGAAATATGACATTTACATAATTATTCAGACCTCAGTACTTTGTTGAAGCACATTTGGCAGCGATTACAGCTTTGAGTCTTCTTGGGTATGATGCTACAAGCTTGGCACACCTGTATTTTGGGAGTTACTCACAAACTTCTCTGCAAATCCTCTCAAGCTCTGTCAGGTTGGATGGGGAGCGTCGCTGCACAGCAGGTCTGTTCAGAGATGTTCGATGGGGTTGAAGTCCGGGCACTGGCTGGGCCACTCAAGGACATTCAGAGACATGTCCTGAAGCCACTCCTGCGTTGTCTTGGCTGTGTGCTTAGGTTCGTTGTCCTGTTGGAAGGTGATTCTTTGCCCCAGTCTCAGGTCCTGAGCGTTCTGGAGCAGGTTTTCATCAAGGATCTCTCTGTATTTTGCTTCGTTCATCTTTTCCTCAATCCTGACTAGTCTCCCAGTCCCTGATGCTATAAACATCCCCATAGCATGATGCTGCCACCACCATGCTTCACCGTAGGGATGGTGTCAGGTTTCCTACAGACATGATTCTTGGCATTCAGGCCAAAGAGTTCAGTCATGTTCACCATGGTCATTCCTTTAGGTCCTTTTGTTATAGGGTAGCCTATAACCACTAGGCAGGGTAGCCTAGTGGTTAGAGCGTTGGACTAGTAACCGAAAGGTTACCCTTCCCCAGACCTGTGCCTCAACACAACCCTGTCTCAGGAGCTCTACGGACAATCCCTTTGACCTCATGGCTTGGTTTTTGCCCTGACATTCACTGTCAACTGTGGGACCTTATATAGACAGGCCTGTGCTTCTCCAAAGCATGTACAATAAATTTAATTTACCACAGGTGGACTCCAATCATGTTGAGCATCAAGATCTCAAGTATGATCAACGGAAACAGGATGCACCTGAGCTCAGTTTCTAGTCTCATAGCAAAGGGTCTGAATACTTATGTAAATAATGTCTTAAAACCTGTTTTTGCTTTGTGTTTATTGATGAGAATGTTTTTATTTACTTTCTGAATGCACAGTGTGTATATTTATATTACTCACTGCAGTGATTTGCCTCAGGAAAGTATGAGCGCTATCCGGATCTAATGTTCTCAGGTCATAGTCTTTCACACACACACACACACATGCACACACACACACGCACACACACACACACACACACACACACACACACACACACACACACACACACACACACACACACACACACACACACACACACACACACACACACACACACACACACACACACACACATAGTGGAGATAGAGAGAGTGTGTATGTGTGTGTGAGAGAGAGAGAGAGTAGGGGGAGAGGAGGGAGAGTAGGGGGAGAGGAGGGAGAGAGGGACAGAGGAGGAAGAGAGAACGGCGAGAGCGGGACAGATACAAATACACAGAGAAAGTCAAATAGCTAATGTGACTGAGTGAGTGAGTGACACCCTTTCTCACCCAACAGGGGAACAGTCTGTTCTATAAAGGAATCCTTGTTAATTTGATGTCAATTGGAGGAGCTATTATAAGATTGTGTTACAGCAGGCATGAACTTGGTCAAGGACAGTACACACAACTCACCACGGTTTCTATATGTGGCATCATCAACGTGACAGCCACCTTCACACAACCTTGTAGATCAGAGGGTGCATATGCTTCACCAAATTATCAATTATCAAAGGATGCTCAATGAATCAATAATCAGAGAAAATAGAAATCCATATTGTAATACAACTCTGAAACTGTATCAAATTGTTCAAGCTTTTTTTTTTAAGTGTGTCTGCGTGTGTGTCAATAGTCAGCCATGCTCTATGACAGTGCAGTTATGTAGGCCTGCCAGACATACTGTGTGTTTATTCTACATACTTCTTATCCTATCACATCACATCTCTGTGGCTGTCATCTCTCAGTCTCTGTCATGTCATTAAGATATCAAACATGTCTCACTCTGTCTATAAGCTCTTCCTCTCTGGGGGGAACTTAAGTGCCTTGTCACTCTGTGTGCCTTCTGACTCTTGTGACTCTGGGTCCAGGGGGACATATATATTGGTTTCGCTACCTTTGATTTTGTTAGTTCCTCCTCATTACAGCAGATTGAAAAACAAGACAGAAGTAGGAGAAGGCAAGAATAACCTCTAGTTCTGTTTTAAGTGTGTGTGTGTGTGCGTACTTGCATGCACTTTTGTGAGTGTGTGCATGCACTGGAGTGTGTGAGAGGGGGATGTCGTGAATCGTGTCCCATACAGTAGGACAGTCGACTTTGTGAGTCCATATGGTTTTGGGACAGATGGACATACATACTGTACAGGCAGACATACATAGACAGGAAGCTCCTCTGCCTTTCCCCTCATCAGGGAGAAATTATCAGGTTTGGGCTGCATTTACATATAATTGAAGACTGGTGATTTGTTAATACACCCAAAACAAGCATGTATACAAAAACACTGGGCTGTGCCCAAACAAAAGAGCGAGGGTAAACCTTGTTGAACGACACCCGTAATGCACAATATATAGGTACCGCATAGGTACTCACACCACCAACGGACATGGGAACAATAATCAACAGGACAATGGTGCGCAAAGGGCACACTTATACCATTACTAATCAATGGGAATAGGGACCAGGTGTGCGTAAAATGACAGTTCCGGAGGGATCCGTGACACTACCAAGGAAAGGGCTAAGAATGGGCCATATTTATTTATGGGGCCTTAGAAATAAGGTTCGTGAAATCAATAACTTGCTAACAGATAACATTCATATATGGCCGACTCTGAAACTCACTTAGATCATTATTTGATGGTACAGCAGTAGGAATACAAGGATACAACATCTATAGAAAAGACAGGAATTCCTTTGGGGGAAGTGTTGCTTTATATGTTCAGAGCCATATCCCTGTTAGAGAGGATCTCATGTCAAATGTTGTTGAATGTGGAGCAAGTTCACCTGCCTCATCTGAAGTCTCTTCTTTTGGGGTGCTGCTATAGGCCACCAAGTGCTAACAGTCATTATTTGTATAACATGTGTACTTGAAAATGTGTGCGATGTTAACAGAAAGTATGTTAATAACAGTATGCTGGTCTGATGTGTGTGATAAAATTAATCCAGATGCAGCACTGGAAGCATTTGTAAAATGATTCATGCTAATTGTTGACCTTGCTGCACCTGTTAAGAAACTAACCGTGAGGACTGTTAGAGCCTCCTGGATTGATGGGGAACTTGAAAATGATATGGTTCAAAAGAAATGATGCAAAAGGTGTGGCAAACAAGACAGGCTGCTCATCTGATTGGTTGACATACTGTACATTGAGAAATGTTGTGACTAAACCTAAGAAAGAGAAGAAGAAATTGTATTACCAAATAAATGACTTAAAACACAATGGAAAAAGACTGGAGTAAATGAAATTATATAATGGTAAAAAAAAAGTTGTATTTATTGAAGTTGATGGGTCATTTATAACAAAACCTTTTGATATTTCCAATCATTTCAATTACTATTTCACTAGTGAAGTGGATAAACTCAGAAGAGAAGTGACACCATTGAACAGTGAACCATCATATATTAGCTTATATAAAATATCTAGTAATGAAATTTGGGCCGTGACTCTTCTCTATTTTTACAAATGATTTGTCGCTGGTCTTACACAATGTTTGAATGACTATGTATGCGGATGATTCCACGCTACATGTCACCACCTAAAGCCAGTGAGCTCAAGGAAATTCTAAATAAGGAGTTACAGTCAGTAGCAGAATGGGTGATTAATAATAAACTGGTCTTAACTACATCTACAACTAAAAGCATTGTATTTGTTTAAAAAACATTATCTGTCCTCCCGGGTGGCACAGTGCTCTAGGGCACTGCATCGCAGTGCTAGCTGTGCCACCAGAGACTGGGTTCATGCCCAGGCTCTGTCGCGGCCGACCGCGACCGGGAGGTCTGTGGTGCGACGCACAATTGTCATAGCGTCGTCTGGGTTAGGGAGGGTTTGGCCGGTAGGGATATCCTTATCTCATCGCGCACTAGCGACTCCTGTGGCGGGCCGGGCGCAATGCACGCTAACCAGGTCGCCAGGTGGACAGTGTTTCCTCCGACACATTGGTGCGGCTGGCTTCCGGGTTGGATGCGCACTGTGTTAACAAACTATAGTTTTGGCAAGTTGTTTAGGACATCTACTTTGTGCATGACACAAGTCATTTTTCCAACAATTGTTTACAGACATATTATTTCACTGTATCACAATTCCAGTGGGTCAGAAGTTTACATACACTAAATTGACTGTGCCTTTAAACAAGGAAGAAGCCACTGCTCCAAATCTGCCATAAAAAAAAGTCAGTCTACGGTTTGCAACTGCACATGGGGACAAAGATCGTACTTTTTGGAGAAATGTCCCCTGGTCTGATGAAACAAAAATTTAACTGTTTGGCCATAATGACCATAGTTATGTTTGGAGGAATAGGGGGGAGGCTTGCAAGCCGAAGGACACCATCCCAACCGTGAAGCACGGGGGTGGCAGCATCATGTTGTGGGGGTGCTTTGCTGCAGGAGGGACTGGTGCACTTCACAAAATAGATGGCTTAATGAGGAGGGACAATTATGTGGATATATTGAAGCAACATCTCAAGACATCTGTCAGCAAGTTAAAGCTTGGTTCCAAATGGGTCTTCCAAATGGACAATGACCCCAAGCATACTCCCAAAGTTGTGGCAAAATGGCTTAAGGACAGCGAAGTCAAAGTGTTGGAGTGGCCATCACAAAGCCCTGACCTCAATCCTATAGAAAGTTTGTGGGCAGAACTGTAAAAGCGTGTGCTCGCAAGGAGGCCTACAAACCTGACTAGGTTACACCAGCTGTCAGGAAGAATGGGACAAAATTAACCCAACTTATTGTGGGAAGCTTGTGGAAGGCTCCCCGAAACGTTTGACCCAAGTTAAGTTAAACAATTTAAAGGCAATGCTACCAAATACTAATTGAGTGTATGTAAACTTCTGACCCACTGGAAATGTGATGAAAGAAAAGCTGAAATAAATAATTCTCTCTACAATTATTCTGACATTTCACATTCTTAAAATAAAGTGGTGATCCTAACTGACCAAAGACAGGGATTTTTTACTAGGATTAAATGTCAGGAATTGTGAAAAACTGAGTTTAAATTTATTTGGCTAAGGTGTATGTAATCTTCTGACTTCAACCGTAGATAGATAGAAAGGGAGGGAGAGCTAGAGAGGGAGGGAGGGAGAGCTAGAGAGGGAGGGAGGGAGAGCTAGAGAGGGAGGGAGGGAGAGCTAGAGAGGGAGGGAGGGAGAGCTAGAGAGGGAGGGAGGGAGAGAGAGCTAGAGAGGGAGGGAGAGCTAGAGAGGGAGGGAGGGAGAGCTAGAGAGGGAGGGAGGGAGAGCTAGAGAGGGAGGGAGAGCTAGAGAGGGAGGGAGGGAGAGCTAGAGAGGGAGGGAGGGAGAGCTAGAGAGGGAGAGCTAGAGAGGGAGGGAAGGAGAGCTAGAGAGGGAGGGAGAGCTAGAGAGGGAGGGAGAGCTAGAGAGGGAGGGAGGGAGAGCTAGAGAGGGAGGGAGGGAGAGATATACAGAGAAAGGGACTGGGAGAGAAGACAGATGGCGATTGCAGAATAAAGAGTATGGTGAGCAGCTATGTGTTTGACCCCAAACGCACGCACGCACGCACGCACGCACGCACGCACGCACACACACACACACACACACACACACACACACACACACACACACACACACACACACACACACACACACACACACACACACATATAATGGTTCTAAATAGTACCAAATAGGGGTTCTTTGGCTTGTAACCATAACGGAACCCTTTTTTGAAGGTTCTATAAATAATCATGCTCATAAGGTTCTAATTGGGTCTATATAGAACCATTATAAAAAAACATTTTTTATAGAACCTTTCTCTATCTGAAAGGTTCTTTGTAGATCCTTTTGAAGAACCGCACAGTGTTTTTATTCTGGTCAGCCATATTATATTCCAAAGGTGTTATTACTGTGTTAATTGACAAGTTGAATCAAGTGAGCTACCTCTGGATCAGCTGGGGGGCCCTGAGGAGAGAATTGAGAACCACTGACTGATTTATTGACCCAAGGCCATCCGTGAGTCTTCAAAAAGACACCATCCTGGGCCATTGTGGTATATAAAATGTAAAGGCATAACACACCACATTAGATAAACTGTAATGACATTCTCACTCACGGGTACACAAAAAGAGCTGTGCACAAACCACGCCTAAAAAAAATATACAATGAGCCACTTCCTCTCCTTTTGTGAACTTCAAGAGAACTGTTGAATAGCTCACATATAACCACACACACACACGCACGCACGCGCACGCACTGCAGTGTGTGTGTCTTCGAACATACATATGTATCACACTGTGTATCAACAACATCTGTATACACACACAAAGTGTGTGTGTTAAGTACAGTGTGTGTGTGTTTGTGTATGCAGCTGGGTCGGAATACACTCCCAGTGTGTTTAATCTCCACCCCAGGGGTACTAAGTCCCTGAACCGTAGACTATACGTTCTACCCAATTACCCCTTGTTCACATACACCCTTAAACCCTACCCCTACCTCTGACTACCCTGGGGCACTGTGCAGGGTGCAGAGCTTACTTGGGTAAAAATTACAGTTAGAGTATACATTTGTCTGTGTAATTCTACCCTTACTGCATTAGAATCAAGTGCTTTTTTTATAGCAGTGAAACTCTGTTATATAACTTAAGTTATATAGCATTAGGTGTAGTAAACCCATGTAGAGTAACAGCTAAGCAACACTTAAGACTCTTAAGACTGAGACTGTACAGACAAAAGATATTCAGTTAGATATTCAGATAGTTAGCAATCCATTGCGATTGTTGACTGTTTCTTCTGGCCATGGTAGGATCACACCACCCACCCAACATCTGATAATTACGCTTCATTACAGGAGCAGTTCGAGAACACAGGAGAGAGGACAGGGGTAAAGAGAGAGGTTGGGGGAGGGAGAGTGAGGTGGAGAGTGGGAGGGAGGAAGGAGAGTGAGGGAAGAGAGACAGGGTAAAGAGAGAGGTTGGGGAGGGAGAGCGAGGTGGAGAGTGGGAGGGAGGAAGGAGAGTGAGGGAAGAGAGACAGGGTAAAGAGAGAGGTTGGGGGAGGGAGAGCGAGGTGGAGAGTGGGAGGGAGGAAGGAGAGTGAGGGAAGAGAGACAGGGTAAAGAGAGAGGTTGGGGGAGGGAGAGCGAGGTGGAGAGTGGGAGGGAGGAAGGAGGAAGGAGAGTGAGGGAAGAGAGATAGGGTAAAGAGAGAGGTTGGGGGAGGGAGAGCGAGGTGGGAGGGAGGAAGGAGGGAGAGTGAGGGAAGAGATACAGGGTAAAGAGAGAGGTTGGGGGAAGGAGAGCGAGGTGGAAAGTGGGAGGGAGGAAGGAGAGTGAGGGAAGAGAGACAGGGTAAAGAGAGAGGTTGGGGGAGGGAGAGCGAGGTGGAGAGTGGGAGGGATGAAGGAGAGTGAGGGAAGAGAGACAGGGTAAAGAGAGAGGTTGGGGGAGGGAGAGCGAGGTGGAGAGTGGGAGGGAGGAAGGAGAGTGAGGGAAGAGAGACAGGATAAAGAGAGAGGTTGGGGAGAGAGAGCGAGGTGGAGAGTGGGAGGGAGGAAGGAGAGTGAGGGAAGAGAGACAGGGTAAAGAGAGAGGTTGGGGGAGGGAGAGCGAGGTGGAGAGTGGGAGGGAGGAAGGAGAGTGAGGGAAGAGAGACAGGGTAAAGAGAGAGGTTGGGGGAGGGAGAGCGAGGTGGAGAGTGGGAGGGAGGAAGGAGAGTGAGGGAAGAGAGACAGGGTAAAGAGAGAGGTTGGGGGAGGGAGAGCGAGGTGGAGAGTGGGAGGGAGGAAGGAGAGTGAGGGAAGAGAGACAGGGTAAAGAGAGAGGTTGGGGGAGGGAGAGCGAGGTGGAGAGTGGGAGGGAGGAAGGAGAGTGAGGGAAGAGAGACAGGGTAAAGAGAGAGGTTGGGGGAGGGAGAGCGAGGTGGAGAGTGGGAGGGAGGAAGGAGAGTGAGGGAAGAGAGACAGGGTAAAGGAAAGGGAGATGAGAAATGGAGAGAGAGGGAATAGGTGTGTACTCAACATGTGTGTGCCAGCGTGCGTCTGTCAGTGTGAATGGTTGGGTGGTTACGTGCATGCGTGTGCGTGGTTGGGCGCGTGTGTGTGTATATACTGTGTCACCCACAGAGAGACCTTATTGCTATGTGTGACCCCCAGGCAGATCAGGGTCCTGTCTGTCTTTGTTTGACACCACAGCTAGACAATAAATACAGAGCCCTGAGCTAGAATACATTCAACAAGAGTTATTCATAAACACACACATACACTCATGCCCACTGACTAACAATGCCAGCTGGCACCCAAATCAAATTTGATTTGTCACATGCGCCGAATACAACGGGTGTACACTTTACTGTGAAATTCTTGCTTACGAGCCCATCCCAACGATGCAGAGCTGAAAAATAATAATAACAAACATTAAAGCTGGGATGAACTACTTCTGTACTGTTTACCAAGCTTGCCAAATCAGAACTCAAAATCAAACTGATCATGCAATATAATATGCTTTGATGTATTTAGGACCATTTTCAATGATGCTGACTACTTTAAACGCCTTTTTCTCCAGAACCGCTGGCCCGATCGGCACCAGATTTGGTATATAACATCTATGGCTGCACATCTTCAAACCATATCCCAAGGCTCTAGCTGAAACAGTCTATACACCACTGAGCTTGCATTCATGTTGTTTCCTGTCCAACAGCGCCACAATGTGTC
The DNA here is from genome assembly GCF_045791955.1 of Oncorhynchus clarkii lewisi. Lineage (NCBI taxonomy): Eukaryota > Metazoa > Chordata > Actinopteri > Salmoniformes > Salmonidae > Oncorhynchus > Oncorhynchus clarkii. The sequence goes on along the minus strand of NC_092168.1, from coordinate 23,017,054 downwards.
CAAACTCAACCTTACATTACAGGTTAGCTAGACTCATCACCTGGATGCGTGCCAAATTTTTTGATCAAGCAATACAAAAATGTGCCCGTTATAGCGCCACCGTAAGGGCGATATGAAGGTGTTTGCATATGTTGAGTCTTGACAGTGTTTGAAACGTGTACCAAGTTTTGTTAGAAGCTTTCTCTGCCCTTAACCTTGTTCTGAACACCTCCAAAACAAAGGTCATGTGGTTTGGTAAGAAGAATGTCCCTCTCCCCACCGGTGTGATTACTACCTCTGAGGGTTTAGAGCTTGAGGTAGTCACCTCATACAAGTACTTGGGAGTATGGCTAGACTGTATACTGTCCTTCTCTCAGCACATATCCAAGCTGCAGGCTAAGATTAAATCTAGATTTGGTTTCCTCTATCGTAATCGCTCCTCTTTCAACCCAGCTGCCAAACTAACCCTGATTCAGATGACCATCCTACCCATGCTAGATTAAGGAGACGTAATTTATAGATTGGCAGGTAAGGGTGCTCTCGAGCGGCTAGATGTTCTTTACCATTTGGCCATCAGATTTGCCTCCAACGCTCCTTATAGGACACATCACGGCACTCTATACTCTGTAAACTGGTCATCTCTCTATACCCGTCGCAAGACCCACTGGTTGATGCTTATTTATAAAACCCTCTTAGGCCTCACTCCCCCCTATCTGAGATATCTCCTGCAGCCCTCATCGTCCACATGCAACACCCGTTCTGCCAGTCACATTCTGTTATAGGTCCCCAAAGCACACAAATCCCTGGGTCGCTCCTCTTTTCAGTTTGCTGCAGCTAGCTACTGGAATGAGCTGCAAAAAACACTCAAACTGGACAGTTTGAATATCCATGACTATCCATGACGAATATCCATGACTGATTTATAGGCATTTATGTGTGAGACACGCCCATGTGAATATTTATTGGTCAGTAGCAGCCATGTTGTTTGACAGACTAGCCTGGGAAATAGTGTGTTGAGAGACCTTGGTCCATAGATAGCCGATATAGTTTCGTGCAGATCGGTCGTTCGTTGCCAGAGTAGCGTTTTAAGTGTTTTTTTCAAAATGCAAAAAGGTGAAATATTCTTCATTGCAGACTTGATTGGTCCTTGAGTAAAATGTGTTGCTTGTGGGGAGAGGGACCTACATACCGAATGTCAGGGTGAGGGGCGTGAGCTTTCAAAGTTAGCATTTTTAATCGCTTGTTAAAGCACCGCCATGTGACCAACTGGTGTAGCATCGCATGAGAGGTTGTGGCCCATGGGCCTTTACCATCATGTCAGCTTTAATGTGCCTTAATAACAAACGTGTATGCCATCTGTAAATATTAATACAATTTTAAATTACGAGTCTAGTTGGTTTAGCCATGGAAAAAGACAGGAACCTTCCCGCTAGCCATGATTGACTGAGATAATGGATGGACATGCCGAGAGATGAGTTCAGATTGGTCTGCCATGTGGCACGCGTCTGTCTATAACATGAGCTGCTCATGTGTAGATAAAGAAAAAACGTTAGCCACGGAGAACTGCAAAAGTGTTGATACTGCTCTCAACAACATTTCTGCACTGAATTTTGCAGGCGCTACTGACAAAGATGACTGGGAAAAAGTTGTGATGGACTTTAAGATTGAGATTGATATAGGCTAGTGATTTTGCTATTCCTTACTCATCTAAAATATTTTTAGTTATTTTTATTTCACCTTCATTTAACCTCTTTATCCTACCCCCTCCTTTTTCGAACATTCTGTTAAAAATCGCGCAACATTTCAGCGTCCTGCTACTCATGCCAGGAATATAGTATATGCATATGATTAGTATGTGTGGATAGAAAACACTCTGAAGTTTCTAAAACTGGTTAAATCACGGCTGTGACTATAACAGAGCGTGTGTTTCATCGAAAAGCGCAAGAAAAACTGGTCACTGAAATCTGAAAAAAGTATCCATGCGCCCCTTTCATGGATTATTTAAAGGAAACCAAATTTAATATGGAGACGGATGCAATTCCTACAGCTTCCACACGATGTCGCCAAAAACGACATTTCATTGACAAAAATCCTTTGAGACATTACAAATAGATCCGTGATTCCATCCAGCCTACCTCAATCGATTTTGGAAGATTGAAAAATGGACACTGTTTTCTTTTGTAGCTGCTATTGAATACAGATCGCCCAGTGATCAATTTGATCGCTTATTAACGTTTACAAATACCTAAAGTTGGGTTATAAAAGTAGGTTGAAGTGTTTTGTCAAAGAATATAGGCAACTTATATAATTTTTAAACATGACGTTGCGTGTTGGAAGAAAGATTTTTTCGTGATGCAGACAGGCTATACAAATGGATATTTTGGGCATTCATGGACGGATTTAATCGGGAAAAAGACCAATTTGTGATGTTTATGGGACATATAGGAGTGCCAACAAAGAATATCATCAAAGGTAATGAATGTTTTATATTTTATTTCTGCGTTTTTGTGTAGCGCCGGCTACGCTAATTCTTTTGTTTTTATGTCGCCTTCAGGCATTTTGGGGTGTTGCATGCTATCAGATAATAGCTTTTAAAAATAAAAGATAAAAGCATTTTAAAAATCTGACTTGTTGGCTAGATTCACTAGCTTTAATTCAATACCCTGCATGTATATTTTAATGAACGTTTGAGTTTTAACGAGTACATTTAGCATTTAGCGTAGCGCATTTGCATTTCCAGGTGCCTACTTGAGACGTCTGCGTCTGTGACGTCTGTGGATCATGTGACAGTCATTATAACATCTTCAAAGTTCTCATGGAATTCGGTAAGAAATACTGTTGTATCCTCGAGCTGCATGTTATGTTAAGCTGAATAACCATAATCCAAGTGTGATTTCTGTCATTCTGAGCATCGTGGTAGGACGCCCTAATCAGGCTACGCAACAAATGCATATGGCTCTCTATAAATAAAATGCTGTCTGTCAAATGACAGGCGCCACATTTTCCTGATGGAAACCCTGCTGTGTGGTTGTTTGTGGACCATCCATAGTGATATGGATGTCAAGGAGATTGAAGCTCTCGACCCACACTACAGCCTCGTCGATGGGAATGGGGGCGTGCTCTCCCGTCTATCTCCTGTTGTCCACGATCACCTCTGTGGTTATACTGACGGTGAGGGAGCTGTTGTCCTGTCAGCAAACTCAATGATGGTGTTGGAGTCGTGCCTGGCCACACAGCAGTGAGTGAACAGGGAGTGCAGGAACTGACTAAGCACACACCCGAAAGGGGCCTCGATGTTGATGGTCAGCATGGCGGAGGTGTTGTTGCCTATCCTCACCACATGGGACTAGCCCTTCAGGAAGTCCAGGATCCAGTTGCAGTGGGAGGTGTTCCGTCCCAGGGTCCCAGGTTTGGTGATGAGCTCTGAGGGGACTATGGTGTTGAACACTGAGCTGTAGTCTATAAACAGCATTCTCACAAAGTTATTTCCCAACTTGTCCAGGTGCGAGAGGGCATTGTGAAGTGCAATTGAGATTGCACTGTGGATCTGTTGGGTAAGTATGCAAATTGGAGTGGGTCCAGGGTGTCTGGGATGATGTGGTTGACATGTGTCATGACCAGCCTTTCAAAGCACTTTATAATTACAGATGTGAGTGCTAGAGGGCGATTGTCATTTCGACAGGTTACCTTGGAGTTCTTGGGAACAGGGACAATGGTGGTCAGCTTGAAACATGTTGGGATTACAGACTGGGACAAGGAAAGATAGAAAATGTCCACGAACACACTTGCCAGCTGGTCTGCACATGCTTTGAGAACACACCCCGGTATTCCGTCTGGTCCGGCGGCCTTCCCGTATATTCCAGGTAGACGTGTTAGGTCATGGCACTCTGAATGTTGGACTACAGTGAAGTGGCAGATGGTACTCTATGACAGTACTAAGGCTCAGAACACTGAAGCGATGTGTGTGTGTGTGTGTGTGTGCGTGCGTGCGTGCGTGCGTTTGTTCCTGGGACTGATAGAGAGAGAGGTGTGGACCACAGTAGATCATGATGTTTTGTGATATGGTGGAATACTATAGGTGAATTAGCGGAAGGGGGTGATAAATACAAGTATTGTAGTTCTCTATACAGAAGTGTCTGGTGTGAATGGTGTAGAGGGAGAGAGACAGTGAGAGGTCTGGGCTGTAGTATTCCTTCTTCTGCAGACACATTGATTTCTCTGGCTGGCATGGTGGGAATGTAGTAGGAAATGTCAGCCTGTCATTAAGTTGATCCAACTGGTTGAGTTTCACGCATACAGTGCCTTCAGAAGGTACTCACACCCTTTGACTATTTCCACATGTTGGTGTGTTACAGCCTGAATTTAAATTGACGAGTACCCCTTTCCTGCAGTTGAATGACCAAAGCGCACTCTAGTGGCTTCATGAGTGGAATGTTATTCATATTTGCAATAATTTCTTAATTAATGAACATTGGGTGGGAAATTAAGCCGAAAATTCAATGTTCCTATGTCAAATTGTTTTGTTATATTTCAGTCTTCTGTGATGTATATAAAGTGTAATATTGGGACACAAACTCAAAATGTAATACATTTCAACTCTAACATGTTACAGTGTCTTCCTTGTGTAAGGTATATACTTACTGTATGTTTCAAAATACATTTGTTTAGGACTACCAAGAAACACTGTGTGACCCTGAATGTCTTCAACTGGAATGTGTCTTCCACATTTAACCCCTCTGAATCAGAGAGGTGCTGGGGGCTGCCTTTATCGAGAACCACATCTTCGGCGCCCGGGGAACAGTGGGTTAACTGCCTTGCTTAGGGACTCACGAGGCCTGCAAACCATTAGTGTCAGGCCATGGTGTTAGGGTTATATTAGACCTCAAAATAAGCCATTAGAGACATCTAATTTATTGTCACAAGTTTAATGACAACATTCAAATAGGAAACCACTTGGTGAAGGCTACAATATTGAAAAATGAATGAATTCAACAATCATGTCTCTGTCACTAACAAATACAGTCATGGGTGGTAACTCTAAAATTCACCCAAAAAGGCAAGGCACACTGGGAAATTATATTGGAAGCATGGCTTAGTGGGGGCGTGGTTTTCAGTATTATTTTGGGCCACCCGTGAGTTGAAGTGCTAGAACACTTAAACTGGTACATGGTAGCAACAAATGACTTTGTCACTGTCAAGGTACCCTACAGTATGTATTATGTACCGGTAACTAAAGGGACGAAGCAAATGTTTGTACTCCTTTAGGAACCAGGCAATAACAAATTGTCAGAGTGTAATACAGTGGCCTGAAATTCACAGTTTACAAGCTATGTCAGGCCTGCAAGTCACTGTTTTGGTCCACAATGATGTGTATGAGTTTCAAGCCCTTGTAGGGCAAAACTAGGCCCTGAAAATACAGTGCATTTGAAAAGTATTCCGACTCCTTTTTCTACAATTGGTTACATTACAGCCTTATTCTAATCTCATCAATCTATGCACAACACAAAAGCAAAACAGGTTTTTAGAAATGTTTGCAGATGTATAAAAAATTAATTAAGACCTTTTGCTATGAGACTCAACATTTTGCTCAGGTGCATCCTGTTTTCATTGATCACAACTTGATTGGAGTCCACCTGTGGAAAATTCAATTGATTGGACATGATTTGGAAAGGCTCACACCTGTCTATATAAGGTCCCACAGTTGACAGTGCATGTCAGGTCAAAAACCAAGCCAAGAGGTAGAAATAATTGTCCGTAGAGCGCCAAGACTGGATTGTGTTGAGACACAGATCTGGGGAAGGGTACCAAAACAATACTGTAGCTTTGATGGTCCCCCAAAAAACAGTGACCTCCAAGTTTGGAATCATTAAGACTCCTCATGGAGCTGGCCGTTCAGCAAAACTGAGCAATCAGGATAGTAGGGCCTTGGTCAGGGAGGTGACCAAGAACCCAATGTTCACTTTGATAGAGCTCCAGAGTTCCTCTGTGGAGAGGACTCCACCAATCAAGCATTTATGGTAGAGTGTCTAGATGGAAGCCACTCCTCAGTAAAAGGCACATGACAGCCCGCTTGGAGTTTGCCAAAAGGCACCTAAAGGACTCTCAGAACATGATAAAACCAAGATGAAACTATTTGGCCTGAATGCCAAGCGTCACGTGTAGAGGAAACCAGGCACCGCTCATCACCTGGCCAATACCATCCCTGAAGCATGGTGGAGGCAGCATCATGCTGTGGGGATGTTTTTCAGTGGCAGGGACTGGGAGACTAGTCGGGATCGAGGGAAAGATAAACGGACAAAGTACAGAGAGATCCTTGATGAAAACCTATTCCAGAGTGCTCAGGACCTCAGACTGGGGGCGAAGGTTCACCTTCCAACAGGACAACAACACTAAGCAAACAGCCCAGACAACACAAGATTGGCTTCGGGACATGTTTCTGAATGTCCTTGAGTGACCCAGCCAGAGTCTGGACTTGAACCCAATGGAACATCTCTGGAGAGACTTGAAAATAGCTGTGTTGTGACGCTCCCCATCCAACCTGACAGAACTTGATAGGATCTGGAGAGAAGAATGGGAGAAACTCCCCATATACAGCCAAGCTTGTAGAAAGAAGAAGAAGTAAACTTTTGGCTGTAATCGCTGCCAAAGATGCTTCAACCAAGTACTGACTAAAGGGTCTGAATACTTATGTAAAAGTGATTCTTTTTTTTGTGGAAAAAATTTGCTAACATTTCTAAAAAAACGTTTTTGATTTGTCATTATGGGGTATTGTGTGTAGATTGATGAGGGGAAAAACCATTTCATGAGTTTTAGAATGAGGCTGTAATGTAATTCTTTGGGGGAAAAAGTGAACGGGTCTGAATACTTTCTGAATGCACTCTAAGCCCTTATGAAATACATATGGTATTTTGTTATTTTTATGATAACATCTTCACTGAGGATTTCACTTGGTGATGTCCAAGAAAATTGAAAATGGATGAATGCAACAACCATGTTTTTGTCACCTAACAAATACAGTCACTCTGCGAAATATTGAAATAAGGTTTTACTTTAACAGTGTGTTCATTTAACACTGGTTCCAGTGTGTATATGGTTCCACTTTTTCAGTGTTTGTTGATTTAACACTCAGTGTCTGTGTGTGTGTGTGTGTGTGTGTGTGTGTGTGTGTGTGTGTGTGTGTGTGTGTGTGTGTGTGTGTTTGTGTGCTTGCGCAATATAGGATATTTTGAGATATTTTAATGTGAAATTACTGTGAAAGGATGTGGAATGAGAGGATGTTGGGGGGGTAGAAAGGTAGAGGGAGAGGAAAAGAGAGAGTTAGAGAGATATTACAGTGAGCGGCAGAGTCAACATTTAATAATGAAGAATTGGTCTAATGTCAAAACAGAAAAAAACGGATTATTTCTGCTTCATGCATTGACTCTGTCTCTTAATCAAGGCAACTTTCATTATCATAAATAATAGCCTTCAAACCAATCCAATACATCTAATGCTCTACTGGATTATCAAAGGTGGCCAATGCGATGCCTGCAATGGAATAAAACCTTTGTATAGGATTTGTGTGGAGATGATATTTGGATAATGAGAAGGACATTGCCTGTCTGTTTCTAAAGCAACCCCAATGATCTCTTAATGTCAATAATGTTTATCAGAAACACACTCCGTGGTTACGTAATCACATTCCAAAGGGTTGTGTGTGTGTGTGTGTGTGTGTGTGTGTGTGTGTGTGTGTGTGTGTGTGTGTGCGCGCACGCGTGCATGTGTGTGTGCGCGCACGCGTGCATGTGTGCGTGCGTGCGTGTGTGTGCTTATCACAACCTCACAATCGTGTCAACAGAAGGGAGCCTGTTCTGATAATTAAGGGTGTTAATTAGACAGAATCCCACAGTTAATATATTACTCTCTCCCGTACACACACACACGCACACACACACACACACACACATAAAAATACACTCAGATTTGTGAGGCCTACTGCTAATTAAGAGGAATAATTGGGCAGACACCCACACAGTCATATAACACACACACATGCTCTGGTAATTAAGGGCATTAATTACAAGTGTAGTTGTCCCTGTGAGGGTTCTGTATCACTCAGACTTCCACACAGCAGGGGTCCTTTACTGTAGCACTTCACACGCACACACACACACACACGCACGCACGCACACTCACACACACACATACAGACACACACACATACAAACACACACACATACATATATACACACACACACAAAGTGAAATTTGTAAACAAGTGATCACAGACTGATTGCTGGCCGTGGGTTAACCTCTCTGCCACCATGTCCAGAAAGGAAACATTAAGCTAATATGGATCCAAATAAAGAACTGTGTTCCCATCTATCACTTAGTGTATGATGTCTTGGCGGTGTTTTAAACAGTAGTGGTAGTCTGTCTACAGCACTACGGGGTCCGGACGTCACTGATGGAGATATTTCCATACACCTTTCCAGGTGTAAACGTTTGTGAGAAGGATGGAAATGGATGAGAGAAGATGAGAGAATACGAACAGAAAGTGGCACAGACGGAAATACACACACACACCGATTTAGCATCCACCAAGGCCACACTGATGAAATTCAGCTGGAATCTGTTTTCCCAGATGTAATATTCTCTCGCTC
>NC_092168.1:22998433-23003433 GCF_045791955.1 Oncorhynchus clarkii lewisi | reverse complement strand
GTGTGTGTGTGTGTGTCTGATTTAACTTGGTGAAGATGGTGCCTCGTGGCTTTGTTTTCAGATCACTTCCTAGTTGTTTCTATGGAATGTGAAAGCTATGTCCGTGGGAGCCTGAGACTGGGTCAGATTATGCATGTGGGATTTGTTAATAATAGGAGAATTACACGACACCTGTCTGCAGTGCACCAGTATCAGTGTAGAGGTCATCTTAGGAGAAACACACAGTACATGAATACACTGATGAGGGGAGAACCTTTTCATATTATAGTTCACTTTGCCCTACGGAAAAGTAGGAGAACAGAGGGGAGAGAGAGAGAGAGAGAGAGAGAGAGAGAGAGAGGAAAAGGATAGAGAGTGAATGGGGGAAAGAAAAACGTCACCTAACTACAACCCCTTCAACTAAACCTGTACTTTAGCCCAAATATAAACAGTTGGGAAGAGAAAACCTCTCCCAGAGTTTAGAGCCAGCTAGGGATCAGGTCAATCATCCCGACCAACCTGGGACACTGTCCGAACAGATGTGCCAGAGTTTCAGACTCAGCACAGAATGGACACCCTTCCCCAACAGTAAGATCCAGATGTACCAGATGCATATTGGTGGCTATGGCTCCATCTATTATCCTCCATTGGAGGTCAGCTGTCCTCTTTTCAATAGGCAGTTTGTATAAAGACCACCAACAAGCCTTTTGGGGCGGCACCTGGACCAAGCACACCCTCGTTCATTTGACCCCTTCCAGGGAAGAAACACCGGACAGTTTTACACAGATTTTGTACATGTCCTTCTTTCCCACCGCCTTGAACTCCCCCAGTTCCGGGGTATGAAAGGAAAGCAGCATCCCCACGTCCTCCTCTAATGCCCCCACTGCAGCACTAACATTCAGCGCAGGGAACACATAATCCAGACCCTCCATCCACTGATCCGAATTGGAAGTGTCAGTCACATTCTGCCGATGAAGTACTGGCAAGGAATTACAGACCTCAGCTACAACCTTCCTCAGTAGACGAGATGACCGGATCCCCGCTCTTTCTCCCAGCTCCTCCAACGATCTGCTCCTACTCTGCATCAGATGACCCAGCTTGGTACACCCCACACCTAACAGGCATGAACGTAGGCTGGCTTACCCCACAGCACGGGGACTGGATGGCAGTGTTGTAAAAAAAGAGGCTCTTCAAAAGCCACATACCTGGTGGGGTGCCGGTCTTACGACACTTGACAAGAACTCTCCAAGCCTGCTTAATAGACTCATAAAATGGAGTCAAGCCAGACAAATCACCCCCCTCTAGCTTTAAGAGGAAAATATGCTTGTCTAAGCCCAATCGGCCCACTCTCCTCATCAATGTATAGGTTGTGTCGACCCAGCTAGAACGGTCACGATAAAACCGTTTCTGGGCTGCTTAAAGCCGGAAAGCCATGATCCTGGAAGAAATATCCACCAGGCCTTTCCCACCCTCATGCAGTGGCAGGTACAGGGCCACAGCTTTAATCTAATGTTGTCCAGACCAGAAGAAATTGACAAGGGTCCTCTGAAGCTCTTGTATCAGACCCCCCCAGTGGCTGTACAATCATTAGTCTGCGCCACAGGATAGAGGCAGCTAGATTATTGGCTACCAGCACCCTTCCCCTATAAGACAGCTGGGGTAGCACCCATTTCCACCTTGACAGTCTGGCACACACTTTCTCCACTACACCCTCCCAGTTCTTTTTCTGAAAGACATCGGAGCCCCCAAAGTCTTCATCCCATCTCTGCCCCACTGAATCCCCCTGGTAACTGTGGTGCGGACCCCGTCTGAAGCTGACCTGCCCACAGCGATTCGCTCTTTTCCCAATTGACTCTAGCTGAGGAGGCCCCCTCATACACCTTTAAAGCGTTTGAGAGAAACTTAACATCCTCACCCCCTGTAATAAAAACTATCACGTCATCTGCATACACAGACAGTGCTATCGTGAGACCCTTCATTACCCCAGGCACAGAGAAACCAGTAAGCCTCGCTCTTAAAAAACAAAGTATTGGTTCACTTGCCAGATAATATAACTGCCCTGAAATTGGGCATCCCTACCTGATACCCCTTTGGACGGGATTGGGGCAGCTCAAACCACCCCCCACCCAGGCCCCAGTATACAGTAAAGTCATCCAAGACAAAAAAAACATCCCCAAACCCAAAAGCTTTCATTGTTTTGAATGACTACTGGTGGTCTACACGGTCAAAGTTTACAAATGTCTAAAACATCTCTTATCAGAAACAAGTTATCAACAATAGAGAGGTCAGGTCCAGTCAGTCTGGTCCAACAGCCCCAGATACTGTTTCAACCTGTCTGAGAGACATTTAGATACAATTTTTTAGAAGAGCCAATGAAAGCACAGCACATTGACAGGAAACAGGAAGAGAAAAGATTCACACACCACTTCAGAAAAATCCCCCCGAACAGATCCCAAAAAGTCCTTATAGAACTCAGATGGTAAACCATCGATGCCAGGGGCTCGGCCTGATGAGAGCTGCATAACTGCTGTGGACAGCTCCTGCAGAGTAATGTCAGAGTCCAAAGCAACTCTCTGCTCAGGACCCAATTGAGGAAGTCCATGTAACAGCTGTTCAGTACAAAGATAATCACAATCCTCCGCCTTATAGAGGGCAGAGTAGAAATCCACGGCATGTTGGCGCATTTCACTATCATCCGTGGTCATCTTCCCATCAGGGAGACGAAGGCAGACCATCTGTTTGCGTTGCAATGTCGACTGTCCTAGGTTTTTTTTTAAGTACCAGGAGCATCCATATCTTTCAGGGTAGCAAAACGAGACCTAATCAAGGCACCCTTCACTCTTTCATGTAAAAACGACCTCCGTTCATGTCTCTTGTCCTGTAAGTTCAGGACTAGTCCGGGGTCATTCTGAGTGAGCAACTTCAATTCAATAAATTTGATGTCCTGTTCAAGGGTCCTGATAGTCTCTTTAACTTCAATTCGAGACAGAGCAGGATACTGTTGACAAACAATTGTATTTGGGCCTTCCCAACCTCCCACCATTGTCTCAAGGACTCAAAATTCCCTTTTGTAAACCTGAATTTTTCCCAAAACAACAAACACCTTTCCCAAAACATGACATAATGTAACAATTTGTAACAGTTTGGAACAGTTTCCCACTACCTTTTGCTGCCGTAACAGCAGTAACACATTTCCTCAAGGGAAAACACTTCTTCTCACTCAACTGGTCTAACCCCACCATCTTCTGTAACATCACAGCTGACCTCACAAACTTATCAACATAGAAAAAATCTGCCAATTTGACAGATTTCCCCTCTCCCTACATCATTGGGCCCAGGCATTACGAGGACCACCTGCGTCCCTCCCTCCGCCTTCTCCCTTTTCGGGCAAGCATGTTGCTTATGGCCAACATCACCACACTCAAAACGCTGTTGACTGCCCGTACTAGCATAAGCCATATACAGTCTGTTGTCATACTTGACTTTAAACGATAACTCCAAAGTCTGCTCCGTTGAGTCCAAAAACGACATAACCTGTTTCAGAGCCGGGTGTTTGCAACCCAAGGGGACAATCCTAATTGAACTTGCAAACTTCCCAAAGCGCAATAACTCGCTCTTCAATAGCTAATTGGGAATAAACGGTGGTACATTCGAAATCGTTACTCTTGTTGACAGAGAAAAAAGCGGCGTAACTTGGATAAACATTCCTTTAAGAAGTACACCATGCTCAACCATCATATCAACAAGACACTCTTCTTTAAGAAGTACACCATGCTCAACCATCCGATCAACAAGACACTCTTCTTTAAGAAGTACACCATGCTCAACCATACGATCAACAAGACACTCTTCTTTAAGAAGTACACCATGCTCAACCATCCGATCAACAAGACACTCTTCTTTAAGAAGTACACCATGCTCAACCATACGATCAACAAGACACTCTTCTTTAAGAAGTACACCATGCTCAACCATCCGATCAACAAGACACTCTTCTTTAAGAAGTACACCATGCTCAACCATCCGATCAACAAGACGCTCTTCTTTAAGAAGTACACCATGCTCAACCATCCGATCAACAAGACACTCTTCTTTAAGAAGTACACCATGCTCAACCATCTGATCTACAAGACACTCTTCTTTAAGAAGTACACCATGCTCAACCATACGATCAACAAGACACTCTTCTTTAAGAAGTACACCATGCTCAACCATACGATCTACAAGACGCTCTTCTTTAAGAAAAAACACCACCGCTTCATTCATCCACGACGCATAAGAAACATTCTCATAGCCTACCTTCTCTCCTACGGCGACCAGAAACTCCTCCACCGTGACAGTAGCTTCAGTAACACACTTAAAGCCGTGCCGAAGTGACAGGGACGGTGTCCCCATGTGGGTCGCCATCCCCACCAAAGCCAGGGCAATTTCGACAAGAAAAACAATCAACTTAATTCTACCACAACAAATAAATAAGATAAATAATCACCTTAATCATGTGTAGGAAAACCACCAAGAAAAGTAAAGAAAGACAAGAAGGAAAAAACAGATGTAACTTCAGACAACACTCGCACTCGCTCATACAATTCCCAGCATGCACCAAACACTCCCAGCATACAGAGAGAGAAAAAGTGTGTGTGTGTGTCCTCTAAATGCTCTTAGCCTAAGATATCTATTATATGACTCTCGAGTTACCTTTCTCACCTGAGTTCTCCCCTGTTGAGGTCAGGCATGGCCTGCGGATCACAGCACGCATCCCAGGGAGCGGCCCAGGCCAAACTAATCAAAGGCAGATCAGTGGTAGATTAGCCAGTCGGACTCGACCTCCAGGTTTTCCCAGAATTCAATTAAGGCTTGGATAATGACTGGGAGCGCTGGAACCTGGAGTTATTTGGATTGCTCTGCAGCCGAGCTGATTGAATTCCGAGGGTTGCCGCGAGCTATGGTGGAATAGAATCCTCTGAGCCAGAGTTGTCCCTGCCAGAGAGGGAGGAGAGTACCCGGAGTGAGCAGCCTATGTA